>NC_039256.1:3212760-3232760 GCF_003368295.1 Carassius auratus | reverse complement strand
AAACACTCCTTCCGGTTTGTCACAAGTTTGGGAAAGTTTTTTTCGAGTATGGCTCTGTGTGACGTTAGATGGAGCGGAATTTCCTTATATGTGTCCTGAGGCACTTCTGCCGGAAGAGCGCGCTCCCGTATAGCAGAGCACTGAGAGCACAACAGACTTCACTGATCAGAGCCAGAGCGTCGCCAAATGTCACAAAAGAAGTGTGTTTTTGGTTGCCAGGGCAAGACAACCCTGCACAGATTACCTAAAGAGAAACAGCATTAAGGGACCAGTGGATGGAGTTTATTTTTACAGAGCATCAACGGAGTTGTGCAAGTATTTGTGTTTGTTCCCTGCATTTCGAAGATGCTTGTTCACAAGGCCCAGTTTGACGACGGATTTGCACATCGTTTATTTCTTAAGGATGATGCAATCCCAAGGAAAAAGGGTCACGATCGTGTGTTGGAACCGCAGGCGGTGAGTAAAACTGCTTCAAATATCTCTGCCTCCTTGTTAGTGCGTCCCCTCCCATGCCGAGACCCGGGTTCGAGCCCCGCTCGGAGCGAGTCGTTGCTGCTGCTGCTCTCGTTCAGTTTCAGCCTCTGGATCTGATTCTGGATCATAAATATACGCTGAATCTGACTGTTAGCCATGGTTTGTTTTGGATGATGTTTTTTCCCTCACGGTAATGTCACAGCTTCCACATGCTCTCAACGCAAAAGCCAATTCGCGCTCGTGATTCTTTAGCTCCGCCCACACGTCACACTACTTTACGTGAATGTGAACGTTTAAGCTAGTGCAACAAGTCATCGACTTTATCATTTACTTCACATTATGCTATTGTTCTATATTCTTATCCTGTTATGATTGTAAAAGTTCAATAACCAAAAAAAAACATACCATTATTTTATTTAAACGTTATACTGGAGAGACCTTCTTGAAGGATATTGTGTTTCTTTGTCTTTTTTTTCAGTTTTATTTTTGTTTTAGAAAATAAACATGATTTGATTTCACGCAGCACACACAGTCTGATCCATTTATTAAAAACGTACAAAAACTACACATCCTTAGCATGATTATGAACACTGTTTTGCTTTCCTAAGAGTTTCATATTGAATCTAGTGGGTAATCTATTAGACTGTGGCTGTTAAATAAGGCTTTACCGAGCTCAACGTCTCTGGCCAGAGCAGAAATAATCAAAAGGCTATTGGCTACTGTAAAAAGGGGCGGGGCTGCGTGATATGTCCCGCCCTCTCTTCCTGTTTCGGTTGAAATTACATCACCACATAGAATAACGCTGCTTGTTTCAAGGCACTTCAGGGGACCTTAAAGTTCTGTTAAAATCAGATACTCTAAGCCTTTTACTCAAGTTGTTTTGATATTAGTGACTTCTAACTTGAAATGCAGTAATTTCCCAACTGTTTGTTGTCATTTTTGAACTCCTTTAAAGGGTTACTCCACCCAAAAATGTTGTCATTAATCATTTGCCCTCATGTCGTTCCAAACCCGTAAAAGCTTTGCTCATCTTCAGAATACAATTGAAGATATTTTGGATAAAAACCAGGAGGCTTGAGACTGTCCCATAGACAAATAAATAACAGTGTCCAGGTCCAGGAAAGTAGGAAAGCATTGTCAGAATACTCCATCTGCCATCAGTGATTCAACTGTAACGTTATGAAGCGACGACAATGTGTTCTGAAGACAAACAAAGCTTTGCGGGTTTTGTTTGGAACGACACAAGCCGAAACAGGCACTAATTTGACTTGATGTTGTGTGTATAAGTCCCAAAAGCGTTCAGGTGTTTAGTGTTTTGTGAGTGTCTTATTTCCACAATTACTTCAGTAGTATTTGATGTGTTTGAATGGTTTAGGTTTGTCTGCTTCAGGCTGATACTGTGATATGTTGGGGTATTAATTGATAATTGTGGTGTCACCTGCATGCGTTATGATTGAAGGTCACTGTGAATGGGAGAGTGTATGCAGCCCTGCAGGTGTTCAGAAGCACAGAGCTGTGTGAATATCTGTATCTGAGCAGAACTACAGTGTGTGGAGATGATGTGTGCCTCTAGATGGCGCTGTGTGTAATTCAGGCTCGGAGTGATGGCATCTTGTGAATGACCCACTGTATGTACTGTACACCAAGTATGCGGTTGAGGAACCAAAGACGAATGTAGAAAAAAACCAGACTGATATATAAGTTTCCCACAGTCGAGGGAAGCCTGGAAATATCAGGGAATCATAGACAAATACTCATTATTATTATTATTGTAAGTGGAGTATGCAAAATATACAACACATAGGGCACCATGCCCCAACCATGGGTGTTTCAGTCAGACCAATTACCACAAGTGTATCAAATCAAGCAGCTAGTCGTGCAGTCTGCATTTACCAACATCTGTGAAAAACATTAGCGTTCTGAAGGGCTCAGTGAACTCAAGTGAGCTACTATCATATGATGACACCTTTGCAATAAATCATCCCTGCTAGATATTCCATTGTTGACTGTAAGTGGTATTATTGGAAAGTGAAAGTGTTTAGGAACAGCAGAAACTCATGAAGTTCACGTGAGGTCACCGAGTGCTGAGGCCTACGGTGTGTTAAAGTCACCTGTGATCTGCTGAAGAGATGCAATCTTCCACTGATATTGAGATCAGCACAAAACTGTGCAGCAGGAGACATGACTGGATAAGTGTGGTGTGGAGGAACCTGACTGGCCACACAGAGCCCTGACCCGATCCCCACACAACACCTTTGTGCTGAACTGGAACAGAGATTGTGAGCCAGGCCTTCTCGTCCAACATCAGTGCCTGACTTCACAAATGCTCTGCTTGATAAGAAGGCAAACAAACCCACAGAAACACTGCAAAATCATATGGAAAGCCTGCCCAGAAGAGTGAAACGTGTTAAGTGTATATTCTATAGAGTGATGTCTGTATAGTAAGCACTCACTTTGTGTCTAATGAAGTTGCACAGCTGGGAAATCACGCCGTTGATAAAGCAGCAGGGTTTTCTTAGTTATGTGGCAAACACAAAAGCCTTTGGACTACTTCCAGTTCACTCATTCCTAATGAAGTTATGAATGAGCTGAAGAGAGGTTTTCCAAACATTACACAAACAGATGTTCTGAAGTAATTCTGCATCTGATCCCAGTGTGAAAATCCATTAAACTCAGCAGGAACCAGATCTCCAGCAGCAGAACAGGCCTGACTCATACTCACACTCTCATCAGCGGAACATTGACACACACACACACACACACACACACACACACACACACACACACACACACACACTATCGAGACTAAAACTGTGCTTCTTTTAAATATATATTTATCAAAGTATCCTAAAAAAAAGGAGTAATGGTGTAAATGGAGGGTATTATTACAATTAATGGCAAAAATTATATTTGGAAATGTAAACTGATATTTCCTACTGACACACTATAGCAAAAGATAGAAATAACTGACTTAAAACCATTTTTGTTGGTGAAAATACTAGTTGCCTAAGACTTTTGCACACTACTGTAACTATCAATTGAAACAACTGCTAAAAATAGTATCTAACTGCTGCGTTATTCTTGAAGCATCATTTTTATGGAAAATGAGGAACAATATTAAATGTTTAGATTGAGAACTGAGTATGTTCAGGTATGATCAGTTTCAAGAGGCCTGTCAAAAAAAAAAGAATTAAAACAAAAAATCCCCCAAAATTCTCTATGATTGTTATCAGTAATTGTTTTTCCTACAATAAATGTCTTTTAAGAGAGCAATGAAGCTGTAAACGAATGAAAAGCATTCATATTTCTGAATGTGGCATGCTTTAACCTGGCCATGACATGAAGCAGAGGTTGAGCGCTCCAGAACACCCCCACTGACACACATCATGATGAGGTCAAATCCACAAGCAGTGAGGAACACTCTTTATGCCTACTGTCGTTGTTTTCTTATCTTTTTTTTTCTAATGGAAGTTTTTTGTGAGTTGATTATTTCATTAATAATTGTAAAAATGTGTTTAATGATTTCAGCGTCTGTACGTTTCTCTTTAGTCTGTTACAGTGATGTATGGATGTGGAACCATATTGAAAGCTGCATCATGTGTTTTGAATAATTATATTTAATGATTTTACTAAACTAAACAGTGAAACTATGGGTATCTTGTGTGTGGGTGATCTAATGTGATGTTTCTATGATATTTCATAATAAGAGTTTTGAACCAATGTTTCTGCAAATGCAAGGCTTCTTTAAAGATATGAACGCAAATGCAAAGTTTTGAGTTTTGTGCCTAGTGTTGTTAAAAATTAGATTAAGGTTCTGTTATTAATGCAAAAATGATTGTAAAAAACTGTAAAAGAATATATTTTTCCCCTAAACATTGGAAATATTTTCTGTGAGTTTTAATGTTTGTTTACAGTGCAGTTATCTTTATATACAGTAAAACAATTCGATTCATTTAGAGCGTTGAACATGAGCCCATGTGTGCTGTCGTGGTCCAGATCAGATCATGAGTAATCACAGAGATCTGGAACACAATTCCTCTGATGTCAGCTGCTCTCCATGCTCATCTTCCTTTGATGATGTCTGTTTGATCTTTAGCAATTACTCCTTCATTTCAGGTGCATCATTCTCATCAATTACAGATAGAGATCCTTATTCATAGTCTTACATGTAAAGCATAAAGAATAAAGGAAAAGTGTGAACAGCATGAGAGTGTGTTAATCTGAACATGTGTGTGTTCAGGGTGGTGCGAGAGTTTCTGGGGGAGAAGGAGGTGGAGCTGTCGCTGATCTTCGACGCTGTGGAGGAGACAGACATGGGTAACTACACCTGTACGGTGGAGAACCACATCGGCCGAGGCAGCGGGAGCGCCATCCTGCAGAAGAAAGGTCAGGAGGGAGATGTGTTTGGTTATCTTGTGCGGTCTTCCTCATCTTCATCCTAAAACTCTCACAGATTGTGTGTCTGTGTTCTCATGCAGACATGTACAGGTTGGAGCTGGTTGGTGGTCTGGGTGCCATCATGCTGATATTGGGGATCTTCACAGCCATCTATAAGTGCTATAATGTGGAGATCATGCTGTGCTATCGACGACACTTCGGCAGCGACGAGGCAGATGATGGTACGTAATAACAACTTGAACAATAATAATAACTGTTTTTTTTCTAACTGGAAATATTGTGTGTACATGACACGCAGCTGTTGGTTTTCTTCTACTGTAATGAAGGATTGGGCTCCTGAACAGATCACTCTTAATAGCAGAAGTGCAAAAACAAGGCCTTAATGCAATGCATATTTTTACCCTACAAACATGTATAAAATACATATGTCATAACAGCTGCCTTTTTTAACACCAAAATAAATGCAATTTAATGTAGATACAATGTATTATTGTATGTCTCATTACTTTCACATCAACTTTACCAATGTGTTATTCTCATATTTTCCTAAGCGTTACTTTAAGTTACTCTTCTGTTCAGTTCAGTTCCTGTTTATTTGTGTAGTGCTTTTCACATTAAAAGCGGCTGCAAAGCAGCTTCACAGAAAACTCTGGTGGTTTGTATGTTGGTTCAGGGTTGGCATCATCTGAGTCCTCGGAGAGGTTCTTCTGCAGATTCCTTGTACAGTATATAGTCTTTTACATTACCCTTATCAACTTATCAATTCATTTACATTTCTCCAAATGTTAGACCTGCAAGTAAAGATTAACATTCAAAGTTAACACTTGAAATGGCAAGTTGTTTTTTTGTTTTATTATTGTTTATTCAACAACCAAGTGTTTTAATGCAAAATGCTTTTAGTAATACTTACTTACGAAATGTTTATAATCCAAAGCGATTTCATATGAAGGTTGCTAATGTAACACGGTTCCCTGAGAAGCACTTTGTGGTGGTGTTGATGCTATGGGAAGACTTCTGTGTGACCGGTGTGTGAGGCATGTGTGGAAGCACATCAGTCTTGATTGGCTGGGCATGAGGTCAACTCATTAGTGATGTGGGGTCTCCAGGACCAGGGTAGAGAACCACTGGTCTGAAGGAAGATACACAGGCATGCTTGAAGCGTGGCATTGCAGCGCCTCGTTCCCTACTCAGGGAACTGGGTTACTGATGTATGGGAGGCACAAGCATGGATCAGCGTATATTACAGCGAGATACAGTTCCTGCCAATATCCAGTAACTTCACACAGCCATTGAAGAGGAGTGGACCAACATCCCACAGACCACATTCAACAACCTGATCAACTCGGTGTGAAGGAGATGTGTTGCACTGCGTCAGGCAATGGTGGTCACACCAGATACTGGCTGGTTTCCAGATGCCCCCGGACCCCCCAATACAGTAAAACTGCACATTTTAGAGTGGTCTTTTATTGTGGCCAGCCTGAGACACACCTGTGTAATAACCATGCTGTCTAATCAGTTTATGTTACATGTTTATGTTGTTCTAAACCTATATGAGATTCCTTCTGCTGTGGAAATATACTGGTAATCAAACAGTTTCTGGGACCCCATGACTAACATAGTATGAAAAAAATACACTGTTTGAGTCAATGGGCACCAGAAACTGGTTGCAATCATTTTTCAAAATATCTTCTTTTATGAGGAGAACAACGAAATTCATTGAGGTTTAGAATCATTTTAGTTTGAGTATATGATGACAGTAGGCTATCTTCATTTTTGGGTGAACGATCCTTTTAAGATCTCATCATATAGGCTAATCCCGGATCTCATATAGCCTAACACTACACGTGCTTTATAGTTAAAACACAAATAACAGATTATCTCCCAATCCCCAAATGAATATTTAGAGTTTGTTCAAACATAAAAACAGTATACGTCCAGTTAATAATCAAACTAACCTCAAATCTGTTGTTTTCTGCTCATATGCCCGTTTCACTTGCTGTTCCAACAACTTCCACTCCATCGACAGCTTTAGTAAAATAACCTGATAACTGGGGAGTTTACTGACTAACTTGTGTTTATGTTCTTTGTATTTGAAGTTTTACACTTTTTGAGCCCCTCTCTCTCAGAATTGCTGACATTTTTTACTATTGAATATTGTTCTTGACCATTTCCAGATAACCCCAGAACGAAGTGAAGAGTGGAGGTGAATGCAGGCATAGGCTACTGGGCAGCGATCACCTGATAGAAACATATATATGTCGTTCAAATCTCAAATATAGAATAAATGCATTTGGTTGGTAAACCAAATTCAGACTTTAAGCTCAAGTGTTATTTATGGCAAAGCTCAACTAAATAACAGCAGTAATAAGTGAGGGATGTGGTGGCTTTGCTGGTCAGTGTACCAGTGAGTTTACCCCACAGCCAATCACAGAGCTGTACCTGTGCTCCGGGAAACCATGTTTGCATCGTTATATGGTAGGGGGCACTATTACATATATTCTGTTCAGAAACAAGCCCAGAAGAAACTGAAACAACAGCTGCTTCCACGTGTATCATCAGCCATAAAACAGCATCAAAAACGTTATGGTATAAATATTGGGGTGTTAACTCACTCCATCCACGTTTTGATTATTATTCTGAATCAAATTCATATTCTTTTTTTAGCTTTTTGTTCAAAATGTTGATTATTTATTTATTTATGAAACTCACCAACATTCAAGTGTTTATAAAAAAGGAACACATGAAGCTAGAATAAAATGTTTTTGATAACAAGCAGAGACCCTGTTCTTTCTTTGGATGTTTGTATGTTCAGATATTCTAAATATATACACATTAATACCTAAATAGAGACATAGTAGTATACTTAAACTATGATGTAAAGTTCACTTAAAGAACCCTTCTGAGTATACTTGCAGTATAAAACTACTAAACTAGTAGTTTACTGAGACTATACTTCAAAGTATTTAATTAAACTATCAGTATACCTGTAAGTTCACTTTCAGTATAATTGCAGTAATAACTACAAACATTAATGTACATTAGTTTACTACTGTTATGCTTAAAGTATAGCCTACTTTTTATATACTAAAAAGTGGGCCAATTTAGTCCCAAGGAGTATTGAAACAGTACACTTACAAACATGCTACTAGTACACTGATATCTGTCTACTTGCTACATACAGTATACTTAAAAAATACTAGAACTTTACTTAAGTATACTTAAAATAAAAGATACCCTTGAAGTGTACTTCTTTTTGGTGAGGGTTCTCAAGGTGGCCATGTTTCCACACTTGCTCACGCAGAAGTGCTCCCACAGCATCGGTGCCATGATGCAGTGTTGATTTCCTTCAGAACAGTGGACAGTGTTGTACAAGTGAGACTGTACACATCTATTAGCTGTAAAATAAACTGTAAAATACTTTAAAATTGTAATGAGACTGTGTTATTGTACCGACCATTTTATAACGATAATAATCCATGCATAATATGATGAAAGAATTAACCTGTGCAATACAACAAATCTGTTCCTTTCAGACAACAAGGAATATGATGCCTACCTGTCTTACACCAAAGTGGACCTGGAGTCTGTGGAGCATGAGATGAGCGAGGAGGAACTGTTTGCTCTGGAGATCTTACCTGACGTCCTGGAGAAACACTACGGATATAAACTCTTCATCCCACACCGGGACCTCATTCCCAGCAGCAGTAAGAACAACACCTGACATTCACACGCTCACATGGACCAAAACAGACAGCAGTTATAACTTGTTTAAGTGCTCACTGTTGACGATGTGTAAGTCTGTTTTTAATCTTAGTGCAAATAGCTGTCTTGTTGGCAGAGGATATTCACACTAACTGTTCACCAATGTCTGGTTGGGATAGACAACATTACAAAAGAAAAGACACCCGTTAAAGGGGACATCGGATTCCAAAGTTGATGTGATTCTTTAGGGTCTTCAATAAAATGTCTGTAATATACTTAAAATTCCTCAAAGGTTATGTAAAACAGCAGCCTTTTTACTTTGTCAAAAACAGCTCTGATCACAGCAATCCATTTTGGTGCATGTCTCTTTAAATGCTAATGAGCTACTGCTCACTCCACCCCTTTCTTCCATGGGGTGTGTCAACATAATAAACATGAATTGCTGCCTTGTAGGGATGGCCAATACTTTTTTATTTTCGATGCAATATCGTCAAAATATCTATACCGATACGATACTTCTAAACAGAGCTTTTAGATTATGAAATTTCTTTAATTATTATGAGTACAGTGGGTAATAAAACCTACTTAACTTTATATTTGAAATGCATTTTAACATTCAATATACCTTAATTGCAACTTCAAGGTTATATTTTTGTTTACACATTGTTAAAAAAATGTTTACTGTAGTGGTAACCAAGGAAATCTACAAATACTAGAGTTAAACTATGTTCACTTTACCATGGTTCATTCTCATAAGGGACTGCCAGTAATAGACTGTTGCGTGCATAAAATTCAACCTTTTTATTCGGAGAGTTTGTGATTTATATTAACAATACAGAATAGAACATGAGCAATAAGAACTTTTAACATTTACATTTAAATAAATGTACTGCACAAACTAGGGTGCAATTTCAATAGATTTATTGTGAAATATTCATATAGCTTATGTTTTTTCCAAAAACATGGTTTGTTATTATAGGCTACTCTTGGGAAACACATGTTTAAATGCACTGTCAGAAGTGAGTGAACGCTCTCTGTAACTGATTGATTCTGCTTTGCAACAGATGAGAAGGAAAATCCCTTTCACACAAGCATTTGCTAACATAAGTTATTCGTCCAATCTAAGGCATATTGTAGGCATTATTTTTTGTTTAATAAACAAAATAAACAAACAAATAAAAACACCTTAGTATCAATACTTTTTATTTGAGTATCGATACTTTCGATACTTGCATCAGTATTGATATATCGATACTTCAGGATTGATTCACCCATCCTGCCTTGGACTGTTTGTGACTCAGAGATGGTCTTATTCAAATAGCCATCTATCTATCTATGAAACTGCTCGCTGCAGGAGGAGAAAGCAAATTCAGAGTTCACCTATTTTCACAGTGTAACAGAATATATCCTAATTTGCACTTCTACTTCCACTCCGTAATTAGAATAACAAAACACACTCTATTCATCATCTCATCATCTAATTCTAGAGTGCTGGAGAGATGTTTGCAATATAATCACAGATAGGCTGACCAATGGCCTGTACCAAACACCAACATTTTGCTTTGACAACACCCAGCAAATCCATCCCAGCTTGATGAGTACCACCACATGCACTATACATTTTTGTCATCTCATGGCATATCCTAAACTCGAGATGATCCCACAATCACATGCACAGAGACGTGTGGCATCTGCAGCGAACAGAGAGTCATGTGAAACAGGAAGAGAGACAGTGCCATTCACTTCCTGTGAGTGATGCACTTCTCAGATGATGATGAAGGATTGCTGTAAACAACATGAAGAGCGGAGACACATTCAACAGTTTGAGGACTGTGATTAAACATTACCCACAAAATGTTGACTAATCAATATGTCAATGCAACTGAATTCCTAATCGTGGAAAGCACAATTGTAGTAAAACTGTGTAGCATATACTGAGTTTAATCTCAATACACAGTCATATAAACACATTAATTGAACCTATTCCACTCTGACCCAAGAGTGCATGTGCTCGTGATGATCACAGATGACGTGTGACGCTCCTGCGGTGATGCATACATCATTAAAGAAGGCATCACCCTGCTGGTGCACATGTAAACATACTCAATGTCTAAGTGAATTTATATTGTTTTTTTACTAGACTAAAGGGGAAATCTGAGAGGAGGGGTGACACTCTATAATATGAAGTGATTAAGCTTAGAATTTTTTTAATCACTAACTATATTAGGTTTTCACTTTCAGCCTGTAGCATATGTTTCTAAGTAGTTATGGCTGTAGCCATTAAACCCTGTTTCATAGCCTCAGGACTGAAAGCACATTACAGAAAATAATATGCAGCATGTTGTGCAAAAACAATTTAAAGTGGAGCAGTGTCGCATCACCCTGATGTGGTTTATTACATGATTATAATACAGCTTCATGTCAAATAATGTAAATACACATATTACAGATGAAAAACTCCTCTGTGCACATCATTTGAGTTTGCTCTGGTGAGATACAGCTGGAGCTAAGGTCTGATGATGTTTGTCTGTTTCTTGAGTGTTCTTGAAGAAGCATTTCTATGCAGAAAGGTGTTTTAACACACTGCTAGCCAGCTGTCTATCAGACATCCCACCATGGCATTGTTTTGCTTGTTCTTTGTCCATCAGACATCATTTTTAGGTTAAATATTACAGAAAACTATGCATGACTGTGGCACAAATAGAGCAGAACGAACCCCTTAATACACCCTAGTGTTGGGGGAAATTACTTTTAAATGCAGTGCAAAACAATATCGTGGTACCTTTTATGAAAATTAATTCGATGCATTACGTTTGTGTCACTTTTTCTCATCTGGGCTGGGCTTGCTTGATAGTTTTCAATACATTCAATACAAAAGAGTTTACTAATGTAAGTGAATGAGTTTTAGAGATTCTGGATTGCTTGAAGATTAGAATGCAGAAGAAGAAAGTTCAACACTTTTCAGGAATAAAATAAAAAAGTTTATCCAAGGTAATTTTTGCGTATTTATAAGGTTTAATTGGATCAAAGGTCAGCAGCAAAGACGGTGTCATTTTGTGTAATCTGTAATATTTGTGTTATGTAACATTTAACTGTTGCAAGTTTGTGTCATATTTAAATTAGCATTTTACAGTTTTTATTTATTTTTAGGAACACTGAATGTGTTTTTGTGTTCGTGAGAGTAATGCGTGTTCACACAGTCCAGATCTACATTAAGATCATGTTCACACACAACACCTCTGCACTCGCTCCTGAGACATCAATACATGAGAAACATAGTTACTGCCGTTACTTATTTAAAAAAGTAACTCAGTTATTGTCTTGTAAATAAAAAAGTAATGCATTACTTTACTAGTTACTTGAGAAACGTAATCTGATTGTGTAACACGCTCCTTGTGATACTCCCTATAGTTTGCACAAACAAATAAAGCTCTTAAAGCAGCTTGTTTCACTCTTTCTGAAGAGTGTGTGTCTGCTGGTGTGTGACATGCGTCTCTCTCTGTGTCTCTAGCGTACATCGAGGACCTGGCACGCAGCGTGGAGCAGAGCAGGCGTCTCATCATCGTCCTGACCCCTGAGTTCGTGGCCCGCCGGGGCTGGAGCATCTTCCAGTTCGAGCCGCGGCTGCACAGCATGCTGGTGACGGGCGAGATCAAGGTGATCATGATCGAATGCTCGGACCTGCGCAGCGTCATCAACTACCAGGAGCTGGAGGACCTGAAGCACACCATCCGAGTGCTGTCGCTCATCAAGTGGTGCGGGCCCAAGAGCAGCCAGCTCAAGTCCAGGTTCTGGAAGCAGGTGCACTACGAGATGCCTGCCAAGAGAAAAGAGAGCGTGTCCCGCCGACAAGTCCTGGACTCGGGCGAGCAGGGGCTGTTCGGTGACCTGCAGGCCGTATCGACGGTGGCTATGACCACCACCTCGGCGTCGCTAGCGCCGGCTCACGTGGAGATCCCGGACTACAACGAGCCGGGACACCTGCAGATGCACCACTTCTGCCGCAGCTATGAGTACGAGCTGCCCACGCTCAGCGGCCGACACATGTACTGCAGTCTGCCCATGACTCTGCTGAACGGACGGCTGACGCACAATAACACCGGCAAACCCAAGAAAGACCTTCACTTGAACAGCTCGTTCATGCCGCTGTCCGGACCCGAGCTTTCCAGTGACATCTGGTAGAGCGGCTCGGCCAAACATGGCTTCGCCAGTCTCATCCCTTCTTCCTTCACAGACAGCAAGCTCCTTCGGCCCAGATCCGGCCCACATCCGGCATCGATTTCATATGGGCCAAACGCGGGCCGGATCTGGGCCGAAAGGGCTTGCTCTGGGATTCTGACCTGCATGAGTTCATCAAAACTACTTAATGGGTTATCTGGCTCTCTTCCAGCCTTTAGTGTTTTCATACTTTGAAGAGCTACTGATATTGTTTTCTTACTTGAATTTGGAGGTAATTATGCCATGTACAGTATTTCCATCAAACGCTGCGTCTGCATTGATTAAAGGGTTTGTTTGACATTCTGACTTGGGGTGTTACAGCACAATAATGTAAAGACACATCCGCTCAGAGCTTTAAAGAATATTAGGTTCTATTTATGCAAATAATTCCTATTCAGATCTAATAAGCACATTGATATCATTTGTAGCTAGTCGAGGAGGTATTTACATATTTGATACAACTTATCATTTGCCTTATTTCCTGATCGTTTGGTTGTTTCCTTCCTCAGAATTCTGTTTGATGATGTTTTATGGAAAGGTGCATCTTGTTGAATGGTATCTCTGGTGTAGGGATGAAGCGGTTCAGTGCTGGCGAGCACTTTTGATCAATACTGATATGTATTTATTATGATTTGATTGAATTTGTATGCAATGTTGCCCTCTAGAATGAAAGGTCACACCAGTCAGTGATTTGGTTGTGTATACTCACGACTAGTCCTCTGTTTTACTCTTCAGATACAGTCATCTGAGGAAGAGGATGATTCTGTGATTATACGCACAAACCCAGTCACAGGACTCTGGGTTTAGCCCATAAATTATTTGTAATATACCTTGCAAAAAATAATACTTGTTATCAGACCAACAAAATAAATACATATACGAGTAACTGACTCTGAGAGATGACTTTTTTTTCTTTTTAATGTTGTGTGTGATGAAACTGATCATAAAGGTGTCAGAATGTTTAAATGGGTCAGATTTGTGGCTGAAGCAAACAACAGAGATGGGACGCTTTGTTTTGCTGTAAGCAGAGGAAGGCGCAGCTTTTCACTTTTTACTGGTTTTTCGGGTTTCCTGTGTTAGTCCCGAATCCTACTAAAGCGAAGGAAAAGCTCCTGAATATTAATTCGATAATGAGGCGACTCCGGGAGCGTGTAGGGACACGAGCTCATTAATATGTAGCGGCCGAGAGTGCGTTGCGACAGGATTGGCTAATCCGCCGGCTGTGACACGCCCACCAGCAGCAACTCTCGAGTTCAGCTGCAACAGTTCCGTTATGTCGATCAGATCCCTCGCTATAGTAGCATTAGATGCGCTGAAGATGAGCAGACACACTGTTCCTCGAGCCAGGATCAGTTAGGAAACTCTGAAAACGGTGTACGAGCTGAGGACAATGGCGAGAGACTTCCCCACGACGAGTCTGAGTAACATCGAGCTCGCCTCTCTTCGGGTGAGTCTCTGTTCACTGAAGCTCCTGTCAGTGATTTACTGCAGCGACGCCAACTTTGCTCTGAATCTCATCTAAAGTTGTGTGTGATGATCTGTGGCTCTTCTTCCAGGATCCTGCAGGGATCTTCGAGCTCATCGAGGTGGTCGGGACCGGGACTTATGGACAGGTTTACAAGGTTTGTGCTGTTCAGTGAAACACTGTGTGTGTGTGTGTGTGTGTGTGTGTGTGTGTGTGTCTCTGGGTCTTCATCAGGAGCCGGGGGGAGTTTGATCAGAAGCGCGGTTTGGTGTGTGACAGTCTCTGGGTGGAGGCACTTCCTCATGAAGCTGTTTCACATCAGTGTGGGATCTCTAACATCCTGTGAGATGTGTGACACCTTCATCTGGATCATCTCCAGGTCACACACACACACACACACAGGGACCTGTCAAAATATCTTCTTCTATGAAACTGAATTCTATGAACTGTCCCTTTAAGAAAGTTACTGGCAATTGTTTGCATCATTTTCATTCTGTAGAAATTGCATTATTCTGAATTCAGGAATCTGCTTTTGCAGCAGAATACAGTATTTGGTGATCTGTGGAGGGGTGTAATATCCCTTCTGATCATTAGTAGTAAGTGCAGAGCTAGTTCTGCGTTCAGATCTGTCTTACACTGGTTAGTTTCCTCGAGGATCCTCCTCACACAGTGTGCTTCACTCTTACCACATCTTTAACATCCACATGAAGTGGAAACTGCACAGCTTCTCTCCTCTCTTGTGATATCATGCATGCAAACTCGTTGAAACGTGGTGAAATTCACCGCTCTGACACCAAAACACTTCAATAATGAGGATTCAGCAGATCTGAGGAAGAGCAGACTGTCTTCAGAACTTCTCGTCTGGAGTATAATCCAGCGGTCACCTCTTTAGACAGCACTTCCTGTTTGTGTCCCAGTGGTTTACTTCCTGGAGAGCGCGAGGAAACCCCATCTGAAGCCTGAGCTCACGGTCACTGACAGACCCAGGAGCGTGGCTCTCGTCGGGTGATGATGATGATGATGATGATTCATCAGTCAGTGTTCAGTGTGACAGCATGAAGAACAGACTCTTAAAGCCACGGTTCATCCTCAAGTGTCAGTTCAGGCATCCTTCGTGCTGTGGGACTTCCCTCCTCCTGCATGACATAAAAGAAGATCTTCTGAGAAACACATGGGTACCAAACTAGTGTCATGCTTCAGAATATCTTCTTCTGTGTTCATACAGGTTTGAAACAGCATGAGGAGGAATAAACCATCACATTTCTCTTTAAGTCTCTCTAAGTGGGAATAGGGTTGCAGAACTAGTGATGAATTAAACCAGTATTTTGAGTAAATGCTGGTATCATCACACTTTGAAGCTTTCAGTAGTGGCATCGATACTTCTGTCCTGACAGCGGGAAGCATCATAAACACTGATCACAGATCAGATCACACACGTCTCCTCTGACTGCATCTGAAGGGGATGCTCTCTGCTTCTGTGTGGTGATGATGCTCCGAAATAAATGAAAGAACAGAAGAAACTAAATAAGAAGGTGTGACTGTAGATCAGAAGATCAGTGATGTCGAGCCTCGTTTGTTTCTATAGTACTTTGTACAGTACAGATTCAAGCTTCAAGAGATAAACAGAATAAAAACAACAGCAGTTACTAAACTAATTAGACTTCAGGTGTAAAGGAGCTCTACAGAAAACTCATTATATTTCATTATTCAGCTCAAGTAGGGCTGGGTTTCAAAAAAAGTAAAAGTAACAGTAAACAACAATTTACAGATGGTGAATTAATAAAAGATAATAATAATGAAGAACCACAGGTCTGTACTATAATTTTTTCGTGTGTGTGTGTGTGTGTGTGTGTGGCAGGGTCGTCATGTGAAAACAGGTCAGCTGGCAGCGATCAAGGTGATGGAGGTGACGGAGGTATGAGAGCTGTTGTGTGTGTTTCTCTGTTCCTGAACACATGCTCTTACACATCTTTCACATCACAAAGACTCGTTTGGTTGTGCTTTCAATAGGAAAACAGCATTAGCAAGCGTTGGAGTCAATGTTAGGTTTTTATTAATCAGTCATAAAGTAAGAGTGTGTTTACATGAAGCACATAATGAACCAGGCTGTAGATGAGGTGGAGTAAAGCGTGTGCATGATGTCCTCTGGGTTTGAGACTGTCTGCTGTTTCCTGCGCTCTTCTTCTCTCCCTCTCCTCGTGCTCCTGCTGAGCTGTGTGTGTCCTCAGGACGAGGAGGACGAGATCCAGCTGGAGATCAACATGCTGAAGACTCACTCCCATCACAGGAACATAGCCACGTACTACGGTGCGTTCGTGAAGAAGAGTCCTGCGGCTCAGGACCACCAGCTGTGGGTGAGGATCTGCTGGACACTAGCTCCAGCATTTACACGAGATAACTGCACTTACTTATGAGATACACGAGGAAGAAGAATCAAAGAGGCTCGACCTGATGAAGCTGCTGCGGTCAGACGTCTGTGCCGTATGAAGTGCGCTGCTGAATGTGTGTGTGTGTGTGTGTGTGTGTGTGTGCTCAGCTGGTGATGGAGTACTGCGGCGCCGGCTCCGTCACAGATCTGCTGAAGAAGACCAAAGGGAGCTGCCTGAAGGAGGACTGGATCTCCTACATCTGCAGAGAGGTTCTGAGAGTGAGTGATCCCAGCTACACACACCACACCAAAGAGCACAGATAAGCTCATGATCATGAGTGTGTGTAGACGTCTCCTGGAGCGTCCTGAGCTCTGTTCTCCTCTCTCTCTCTCTCTCTCAGGGTCTGCTACACCTGCACACTCATCACGTGATCCACCGAGACATTAAAGGACAGAACGTGCTGCTGACGGAGAACGCTGAGATCAAGCTGGGTGAGCACACACACACACACACATCCTGTATTTGAGCTGAAGTTGAGTGTTTAAACAGTGTTAAACAGCGGCTGTGTTGTAACACACACGTGTACATGAGCAGGAGTGTCTTGTGGTGTGTTCCAGTGGATTTCGGCGTCAGCGCTCAGCTGGACAGGACGATGGGCAGGAGGAACACGTTCATCGGGACGCCGTACTGGATGGCTCCGGAGGTGATCGCGTGCGACGACAACCCTGACTCCACGTATGACTACAGAGTGAGTACGTCAGCTACGCATCGGTGCTTGAGCCGCTTCCCATCACTGACGCTGTTCCTCCGCATGTTTCAGAGCGACCTGTGGTCTCTGGGCATCACCGCTCTAGAGATGGCCGAGGGAACGCCTCGTGAGTCCACTCTACACCACTGACATCCCACGCAGTGTTTGTGTGTGCCCTGACCGCTGTGTTTCTCCTCACAGCCCTGTGTGACCTGCATCCCATGAGAGCGCTGTTCCTCATCCCACGAAACCCTTCTCCCAGACTCAAGTCCAGGAAATGGTGAGAAGTCTTCTGTTTGCTACAGGCACACATCCTCAGGGTCACTGATGCTGTCCGCTGCTCCTCAAGGTCCAAGAGGTTTCAGATGTTTGTGGACAGCTGTCTGGTGAAGAACCACCTCCAGCGGCCGTCCACAGAGACGCTCCTGCGCCACTCCTTCATCAGAGACCTTCCCAACGAGCGACAGGTGCGCGTCACGCTCAGAGACCACCTGGACAGGACCAGGAAGAGGAGGCCGGAGAAAGGTGACTCACACACTCTCTCTCACCGGTGACCCTGTCCCTCATCGTGACACACATCCTAATGCTCCTCTGTTTGTGATGGCTGGAACAGAGGGGACGGAGTATGAATACAGCGGCAGTGAAGATGAAGAAGATGCTATGAATGAAGATGAAGGTGAACCCAGGTATGTGTAGGAATCCTTCATGTCGCCGTCCAAACCTCACTTCCTCGTTCAGCAGGCGTATATCTGGTTCTGTATAGTGGCAGATGGCTGTGGTGTTGTGTCTGGCGTGCTCTCCTCACGTGTTTGTGCTCACACAGCTCTATAGTCAATCTTCCCGGAGAGTCCCTGTTGAGACGGGAGTTCCTGCGTCTGCAGCAGGAGACACACACACACACACACACACACCTGCTCCAGCAAACACACAACCAGGACCACTACAGGAGACAGCTGCTGGCCGACAGACAGAAGAGGATCCAGCAGCAGCAGGAGGAGCGCCGCCGCCTCGGAGACGTAAGGAGTGCACGAGCGCTGAGGGGTCACCACAGTCAGCCAGCACCGCTCCAGAACACACGGGGTTAAAGCTGGGAGCAGTTTAGTTACTATATGATAGAAGCTGGAACAGAGCCTTTGGCTGACTGTGTTTGAGGGGATTTAATGTTATTCTGCAGTGTTTACAGCAGCGGAGGCTCACTGTGTGTGTGTGTGTGTGTGTGTGTGTGTATGTGTGTCTCTGTGTGTGTGTGTGTGTGTGTGTGTGTGTGTGTGTGTGAAGCAGACCGGGCTCCAGTGGTCAGAGCTCCAGGAGATGATGTGGCAGGAAGACCCTGACGTGACCGAGAAGAGCAGAAGAAATCAGAAGAAACAGGTCAGAAACAGAGTGTTTTAATGGAATAGAAAGGAAAGAGAGAGAGAAGCTGGTGATGCTGATCAGAGTCTTCATCAGGAGCGTTGTTTCTCTGTGTTTCAGCTCAGAGACGGTGAGCAGGACAGGACTGATCCTGAGTCAGCGGCTGTGAGTGTTAGTTGATGTGCTTGTGTTTGCTCCTGTGCTGCTCTGTGATGATGAGAGACTCTGCTCTTCAGCTGGCAGGTGAACCGGAGGCTCTGGACACACATCCTGTCAATCTGAATAACGTGGTGAGGATTCCTCATGTTCAGTCTCGTCTGGGATCAGGAAGCTCCTCCAGTCCGTGTTCTCCAGCGCTCCAGAGAGCGGCCGAACCACAGGTACCATCACCTCTCACATCATTCCTGACCCGTCTCAGTCTGGATCTGTAACCACTGTACGTCACACCACTGATGACCAACACAAACACAGAGGGGTCACAGACCAGCAGCAGGTGTTCAGATGTGTGTGATCTGGAGTGTCTCCGCACAGACACACAGCAGCACAGTTAGCGAGTGAAAGCTGTGTGATCTGTGTTTCAGAACATGAACGTGTGTCCCAGACATCAGCTTCATCTCAGCAGCTCTATGACAGACATCTCTCCTCTTTCTCCAGCGATCGATGAAGTCTTCTTCAGTCCTGACGAGCAGCCGCACAAGGTTAGTCACCACTGATCCACAGACAGAGAGAGAGAGACAGAGACACACACACACACACACACACACACACACGACGCTAAGATGCTGTACTGTATCACACCATACAAGCTATGTTTCCATCCACTTATTTTTATGCACATTTAGAAATATTGCAGACTTTTTGTCCAGTAAGTCATTTATTAGATATGAAAATGATTATATTGAGTGGCTTCTACTTTTCTAACTGATATTTAGAGCCAGTTTGTCAGGAAGTGACGAGTTTGTTCTCTTCGGGAAATGGTGCTTAATTCACACATTTTAGGCAATATTCCAAGTTAAATTGGACACTACTGTGCATTCTAGTGTTGTTCATATTTGAGTATTCCCAGGACACACCAGAGGTTTTAGCTGAGCAGAGTAAATGATGACCGAGTGTTTTGCTGTGTCAGAAACATCTGTATAGGTGGAGACCGCTAAAGCTGCGGTCGAAACTGCTTCCTCGCCCTTCCTTCCTTCCTCTAATGTGACATGCACTCACAGCAGATAGATATAGATATAGATATATACGGTTAGACACCACAATAACAGTGAGAATG